>NW_025765031.1:0-10000 GCF_003918875.1 Haliotis rubra
CTGTCTTACCTTAAAGCAGCCTGACCACCTGAGATCCTGCCCGTCGCCTCTTACGGGCGCCATTGGCAGATGAAGACCCATAGAACGCGGGTCTCTACAGCAGTACAAAATGACTGTTGTGAAGACCCTTTGAAGTACAGTAGTTTCAAGTTCCAAATACAATTCAATTGAACGTCTGGCATTTGAGAAGCTGTTTCTGATATTAGATTTTGAGGATGTACATGAATGAATATGTCTGCACATTAGATAACAAATCCTAAGTTAACTAACCCATTCCATTCCCTGCATTCATGAACCAAGCGTCGAAACTGACTCCAGTTCTACCTCCTTTACAACCTAATGCCAGCGCCTAAAAAGTAGACATATCACAAGCTAGCTATGTTATGCAGGAAACAAAATGATCTCTCAGCAAACAATGGATGAATGATTCTTTACAGTAAAACACCAATGAAGATCCGAGTTAGAATATTGATCTTCAGGAAACCATGCTTGCCGTGCAAGAGGCGACTTTACGGGATCGGGCTATTGTCAGGCTCGCTGGCTTGGTTGACACATTAGTCATCGGTTCCAGCAAGTTGCGCAGATCGATGATCATGCTGTTGATCACTGGATTGTCTGGTCCAGACTCGATTATTTCCACAGACCCGGCCGCCCTTATAGCTGAATATTGCGGCGTAAAACTAAACTCACTCACTCACTACAGTAAAGAGTCCTTCCTTCCTTGTTATAGATGGGGCACAGTGTGAAGGCGCTTAGTCTCTCGAATATATATAATTTTGATAGTAACAAACCAGCCCATTTGTATTGAAAAGGAGCCCCAGGGGAGACCACAGAGATTCCTGAACCTAGCGTGGAAATCTAGACTTTGCTATATTTAGGGATTTAGCACTGCAGAGAAGGCTTCAGCAGTGGGGAAAAATAATGTGGTTCAGGACTGTGAGACAGACTAATGGGGGCATCGATGTCCGTACTTACCTCCAGACACAAAGGTCATGGAAAGTCAGGAGACAGACGAGATGACAAGGTGTCATGCTTGGTTCTTCCCAGTAACGAATTCCTGTTCCCGAAACATGTCAAGGTATGGCGGCTATGAAACGTCTCCCTTCCTCTTTCCTGTTGTATTTCTTTGATCAGATCTATCATGTGGTTTTGTTTACAGTAACCATTTCTGTTACTTGTCTGTCGACAATAGTGTCGTATTTCTACAGCAGATCATTTCATGTGGTTTGTTTTACAGTAAGCATGTTGCTTACTTGTCTCGGGTTGTTGGCATTAAGAAGAACAAAATGAAACACATTATATGTTTCTGTGCCCACTTTCGGTATCAACTACTTCGCTACAGACAGTATCATTAAACACCCAGATATAAAAAACAATGCATGTTATGAATTTCTAAAACGATGGTAAACATACCATGTTAAATGCAAACATATCCCCTCATGCAAACATGTCAAATACTTTTGAGATGGAATGCATTTTCCAAGAATATAAACCAATTGAAGCTGATATACGCATTTAGCATACTTTAGAAAGCCTACAGAAAGTCTCATCACGATTCACAAACTCGTGGTCCCTCAAGTTATTTGATATATCTGTCGAAAATTGGTTCCCATCAATATATGAAAAAGATCACGATCACTAATAATAACAACCGCAGCATCGATGTAAACATAATGCTTCGAACAAAGTCTTCTTTGTAATAGTAGATACAGCTTTCACACCTTTGTTCCGTGAACCACACCTACCTGTTGATGCGCGATCTCACCGATGTTAAATGCAGTGACTTCAGCAATGGTGTAGTTAAAAGCACCCCAGCTGTGCACCGTATACCTTTGAGTTGTGGCGACACAGTGTCGTCAATACTATGACGCATTGCCCGTGCGATAAGATTATTTTATTACCCACGTGGTCAACGTATGGGTAGTTGCATACTAATCTCGTACGTCACACGAGTGTCGTGTCACGTTGACCTGTGTCGTAACGACTTGACCTGAGATTCTAACGATTTGTTTGGATAACCGATGACCTCTCAATTTGGGTCACATTCTGACGTAACTATCTCTATGTTCATCAAATATTTAAGAAATACACTTCGCTCTACCACCACCATGTATAGTGTAATAAAAACACACTTTTGCCCTGAACTATTATAGTTACAGCACGAGGACGCTGGTAGAAGGCGAAGTGTATTTCTAAGATGCCAAATTTAATACTTCTAAAGATAGCCATTGATTAATTTAAGGCAGAAAACAAACGACGGTAAGCCGGTGACCTTAAAATTAAGAATCCTCGCACAGGGCCAACTGGCGCGCTGTTCCATTGATGTGTCTGCCCCCTATGTTGGTATGACGACGAACGTTACCAGAAAAAACAAAATGGATAAACGGTTTGATGACGGCTTTACCATATGGGGCAATATGAACGTTGCATTCTACTACCAGCGTAAGTTTAGATCAGTACATCCAGAGGAAGTTGAGTTTGCAGGAGCATTCCACAATTGCATTGTGGGAATGTAAACATTACGAACGTTACCGTGTCGCTGAAAACTTGTGAGTCGGTGTCCACACATTTTAACCGTCGTAAAACATAAACGTAATGTTTCCACCAGTGATGTTAGCTGGGTGTGAAGCAACTGCAAACCAAGAAACTGGATGCAACGGGTGTAGTTTACTGTAGGAGGCCGTACGAGGCGATGAGAACAACTGACATGCATCGTGACGTCGCTTACATTGTGACGTAATCGTAAAATGGTTCGATTACGAGGGCACACTAGAATGGCGCAGTGACGGGAAAACGTCATTCAATTGTTACGTCATCAAAAAACTATACCTTTATTGTCTGATAATGTATTTTTTCTTCGATTGTTCTAGCCGCCATAGGCATCATAGAATACAGTACAAAAACTCTTCCGCAACCTCTTTATGAAACCGGTTTCGGTTTGAAACCAAAATATTAAACAAAAATACGCCATTTTGGCGTCAATTTAATGCATGTTAGACGTGGGTAATAATATAAATAATATTATTGTTTATATACGATCTATACGAAAACCAGATCTTCTTATGATATTCGACCTCGCTGCCTCGGTCAGATACCATAGGAAGGACACTCGTTTCTGTATAATCGTATGTAATGAGACCTCGTGTAGCATTCTCTATTTACAGAACAAAAGTAAGGTCTTTGAAACAGTGTTTGTGACTGCTGTTGATGTATGACACTGATGTGAAAGTTCAAGTCCTGCCCAGATTTCCTTCACAACGGTCACAACAGTAAAGGAAGAGAATTTATGGGTGTCAACTTCAAACTGAAGTGCAAATGCTTCTGAATATATCCTCTTTCACTATAAGGGAATAATTGTTAGAATGACAAGATGGTGGTATATAACACATGGAGAAGGTATCGCAACACTTCATATTTTCTAAGTTCAGTACTCCATCCCTGACGCTGCAACCGCCCTGATAGTATCAGATGTATAATTTGCAGTGAGGTATTGCGATAAATCCTTGATGAGTGGTTTGTACCAATAAATCAAGATTTTGTAATTGACAGATCTCCGGCGACCCATAATGTCCCAAACATGTTCTACGGGATTGAGATCTGAACTCTTGAGTTTTAGTTCTGTTGCTTACAGAAATCCACGTCGCAACTGACCAAAAAAACAAGCCATAAATATTAAAGTATGAAAGTGAATTGCGAGGAATTTTAAGGCAATAATTGCTGTGGTCGACTGCCAGTCCCCTGACCATATCTGGACAAAATCCCGTTTTAAGGTGAGCGGAGTGTAGTTTTACGTCGCTTTAGCAATACTCGCAGCAATATCACGGCGAAGGACACCAGAGAAATGGCTTCACCGTTTGTACCCATGTGGGGAATCGAACCCAGGTCTTCGGCGTGACGAGTGAAGGCTTTAACCACTAGGCTACCCCATCGTTACCCGTTTCCAATGTAACCTTCAAATACTTGAAACCAACAAGGACCCACTCTGTGGCAGAGTGTTAATATTGTACGAGCTTTCACTCAGGTGTTGGCGTACAAGTCTTTGAAACACTTCACATTAAAGACCGCCATGTTAAGCTGTACAAACAGTCACACGTACAATCATATAAAGCCTCCGATTAATCAGGTCGAGATGAATGCAACTAATGTACGCATCATCTCATGGTAAAATTAATTTCTAATTCTTATATTATTCCCTTTAACTTTATTAATCTCCAGTTGTTGACTTTGTTGACAACTTGTGTGCAAATTGGATTTGTACAAGGTGAATGTACTTAATGTAAACACGTGAGCATTAATCAAGCACCTTTGATTTGGTAATTAGGAAAATTCTTGGCATTATTCCCTTAACTTTATTAATCGGCAGTTGTTGACTTGTTGACAACTTCCAAGTGCAAATTGATATTTACAAGGAGAATGTACTTATTGTACGCGGAGCATTAATCAAGCACCACACACCTTTCTGATATGGTAAGTAGGAAACCACTTCAAGCTGACGCATACAGAAGGAAGGTACTCCCTCATCAAAGTCGAGGATTAACTGCCTTTGACGTCAAACGTCTATCGGCATGCCCAAACTGGCATAAAGTTCTGATGGAAAAGTAAGCAGCCTTTATTTTGGGAGTTGTCTCCTGTTTTAACGAATAGTTCAGTATATGAATTAGGTGGGGCAAATGTGGGTGTTCCCTTTATGGAAATATAGATCGTGTTTTGAGAGCAGGACACGTTTCAACGTTAACGATTCTAGTAGTTCAAGCTTCCTGGTCCTACCCGACAAGCCATGTATGCTTCCTCCATTTGGCTAAACTTGATGAGTGAGCGGAGTGGAAAGAAGGTTGTACACCGCACTCCAGCAATATTCCAGCTTATATGGCGGTGGTCTGTAAATAATCGAGTCTGACCAGACAATCCAGTGATCAACAGCATGAGCATCGATCTGCGCAATTGGGAACTGATGACATATGTCAACAATGCCAGCGAGCCTGACAACTCCGATCCCGTTAGTCGCCTCTTACGACAAGCATGGGTTACTGAAGGCCAATATTCTAAACACAGACCTTCTCGGGTCCTTCAAAAAGAGAAAGTATAGGTCGAGTTTGACTCATCCATATAAACGACACAACACAAAATGTTGATTACAAGTATAATTAAATGGAGAATGGTTACAGATGATCATTCAAGCACATTATGAAGGATGTTCTGACAACACATTTTGTATGAGCGATAGTCAACAATCGTGGATTAGAACATATTAGTTGTCAGTGATATCAGAACCCCCACACGCGATTGTCTAGCTCTATGTTAGTTCATCTGAGACACAATGGCGGTCTCAGTTACGCGTATGACCCCACGTGCCTCAATGCATGCTGTGATACGTCGTCTCATTGATAACAGACTCCTCTGATTATTATTTGCTGGAATCCTTTTCCACTCCACCCTCAGGTGGAAGGCGCCAGCCAGCTCTATATATTGTCAGTGGGTTGTTGACAATTTCTTATATCTGTTTCTTAAGATGGTATCATGGTATGCTCTATCGGATTCATATATGGTGGGGCGGTGGGGTAGCCTAGTGGTTAAAGCGTTCGCTAGTCCTCGCCGAAGACCCGGGCTCCTATTCTCCACATGGGTACAATGTGTGAAGCCCATTTCTGGTGTCCCCGCGAGTGATATTGCTGGAATATTGCTAAAAGCGGCGTAAACCAAACTCACTCACCTCATCTGGTGAGTGGCCAGGCCAGGGAAGGACATGCATGTTGTGTCAGTCCTGCTGTATGGGGCCTGGCATTGTCCAGTTGAAACACTGTTTCCTGTGGTTGGTATTGTAGCGCGAATAGAGCACAACTGGTTGTAGCACCTGTTCTTTTGTACTGCAACTGCGTTTCCAATCCCCGCTGCACAACTACTCAGGTCGGTCTTCTGTTCCCACATATAGCGTCCCACACCATGATGCCCTCCGCCGCCGAAAGGCTGGACCTGTTGAATGCAATACAGGAGATAGTCGTTTACCTCTACGGCTGGGCAAACCCGTTCTCTGCCAACATTCAGAAATAACTTTAAACGACACACTGACGGCAAACAGCACTTGGCGCCACTCGCCCCTCACCTGATGACTCCGGAAAACACGCCAGTTTTCCATCGTAATCTCAGACGTCGATGCTGCACTGTCACAAATATCCCCGGAAGGGACGGAGGGCTCTTAACCCGGCAGAACAAGTCATAGTAGTGACGTACGTGGGCCATTGCGATGTCCCAGTGCTCTTGCAGCCGTCGCCGTCGCCGTAACGGTTCCTGCTCTCGTAGGTGGATGATCCTTATTTGCCGATCTCCTGTGGGCTATGACGAGTGGTCTTCCTGTTCTGGGCATCTCCTCAGTCCTTCCTGTCAGCTGGTATCGTTCTAGAAGCCTCTGATACCGTCAGGTGGCGCACGCCAGAACCTTCTGGCAATTCTGAATTTGTGTAGCCCCCATTCGACTCTCTCCTTTTCACGTAAGTTAATCCCGTGGCATGTCTTTGGTGTGTTTTTTTATCAGCTATGATACCATGCTATGCTGTGATCGAATTTATACAACATGCCATATTTAAAACAAATCAACAAACAAGACTTTTGCCAAACTATATTTCTTTCGCCTCTTAGTTAAACTCGGTGGGTGTGGGTGGAGCGGTAGCCTAGTGGTTGAAGCGAGACGTCCCGTCTTGCCGAAGACCCGGGTTGATTCCAGATAATGAAAACATTGTGTGAAGCCAACTTCTGGTGTTCCCCGCCGTGATATTGCTGGAGAACTGTTAAAGGCGGAGCTAAACTTAACACAATACAGACATACACATTCACTCTAATTTTGCACAAAATGCTCCTTTTCTCATTTCAAACGGAACTCCCAGTTCCAATAGGTCAGTATGTTTAAGGGTGGTATTGCCAAATTGATGAAAAACAGATGGTATTCTGTTAGGTTTCTCCTTTGACAAAGTGAGTTTTACGCCGCTTCTGGAATGTGTGTTTTTCATACAAAATTTCGGACGACACTTTGCAATGGGTTTTTAAACCAAAGTTGAAACTTTTATTTGCCAGTAATGTTTCACCCTTCAGATAAGAAATTTATATTTTACACGCAATGCCGTGGGGACATCCAAGGAACACCTGAGGCAGGAATGACACACCTGGCAATCAATCAGTAATCAACACTTTATCGGCAGGAATTAAAAAGCTGTAACCTGTTTTCCTATTCGTGATATATAGGTTAAGTTACGTTACACATAAGAGTGCTGAAACGCTTCAACATATATTTCCAAGTGTTATTGAAGAATCTTTAAAAAGAATTGTAGCATTTTTAAAATGTCGCTTTGACTCCTACCGTGGTCCATACCGTTCTTTTTCATGAAATAAAAAAATGTCAGATTTTTAAGATATCGGTGACCATCTACTGGTAACATATCTTCTAACGTCGCTGTGTTTAAATCGGATTTGTTTCCAAAATGGTTGAGAGAGTAAAACAGTAAAATATATATATAGGTCTACTGTTTCGCTCGAGCAAAATAGAAATGAAATATATAGACTTTGATTAAGTGTTACCAAAGCGGAGTTCAACACAAACACTCCAGTTATTTTAAATGTTACTACACCTGGCTGTCCCTTTACCTGCACTCCTCCCTCGTAACAAATAATGAACTGTGTCAACATTTTAATGATAGTTTGTTAAACTATTCTTAGGACATAAATTCTGCAAAACCCTCACAGAGTTGGTCTTTGTGTTTTGATTATGATCAGCGTTTCATTGAGTATATGTTTAGTAGTTTTCTAGTTCGATTGCAATTCATCGATCCGCTTTTGAGCCGAACGGACTATAAAACGTTTCATAGAGACTCGCCCAGTTGTAGATCATTCACGCTCAACTTAAAGGGGATGTGGGGCAGGATATTTGGTTAGTGTTCGCTCATCAACCCAAAACCCCGGGTTCGGATCATACATGGATAATAATGGTGATGTTCATTTCTGGTGTCCCTCACCATGATATTGCTGGAATATTGCTGAAACGGCACAAAATCGTATTCACTCATCGATGCACAAATGAGAGGGGCTATGGGAAGGAGAAACGCTAGGGAAGGAGAAAGGAGATGATTCAACATGGAACGAGAGAGCACTTCAGCATGTTAGCATGTTGTCTAATGTTCAGCAAAGCATTTTGTTTCTTCCATTAACAGGCGGTGGGGTAGCCTAGTGGTTAAAGCGTTGGCTCGTCACGCCGAAGACCCGGTTCGAATCCCCACATGGGTACAATGTGTGAAGCCCATTTCTGGTGTCCCCCCGCCGTGATGTTGCTGGAATATTGCTAAAAGCGGCGTGAAAACCAAACTCAGTCAGTCAGTCAGTCAGTCTTCCATTAACAAAATAACCTAATGGGTCATATCGAGCTAGACACAAATCTATAAACATTGAATATATGGACAGGGAAATGTGACATTAGAGCAAGTTGGCACCTAGGGATGGAAGGCCATGGACACGCGCCTATTCAGTAATAGGTTTACTCAGCTGTCATCGATAAGCTTTTATCTGACATCACCTGTACTACAAGGCATCCGATATGCTGCTTATATAAGCACAAGGTCCATTAAGTCTATAAAAACTGGTCCAAACTGATCGCCAGACACATTTCAGTGTCGCTCATGTGTCGACTGATATTTGCGTCGGTTCTGGTCCTCTACTGCGCTTCGGCTGCATCCGCCGTCAACTTCCAGCGTACTATTGTCGCAATCTCCAAGACAACGGACTGGGGTCAGAACATCTTCTCGGGGAGGGCTGGTGCTGACGACATCCGTATCAGACATGAGGTGAAGACTCGGTACCCTGAGGGGTTTTTCGCCCAGACATCCTGAGGGGACAACTATTTGGCTGGGGAGGCGCTGAGGAGACCCAGGGAAGATACAATCACTATATAGATGCTGAGGGTACTCCCATGATGCACTCCACCAATGACCAGTAAGTTGTTTTGTTGATTTACAGTACTGGCATCTACTCCGTCATATACTTGTGTTAAGAGTACTCCATGCTTGTCGTAAGTTGAGACTAATGGGATCGGCTAGTCAGGCTGCTGACTCTGGTTGACACATGTCATCGTATCCCAATAGCTTATATGGATGCTCATGCTGATGATCACTGCATTGTCTGGTCCAGACTGTATAATTTACAGACCGCCGCCATATAGCTGGAATACTGCTGAGAGCGGCGATAAGCAACAACCCAAAACACAAATATAAATTGAAAAAAAATTGCATTTGCAAAAGGAAATCGGCGCTGGAGAGAGTCCGTAATAGTCCATTTGCATTTGTACCGGGAGATATATAAAACAAGACAAAAAGATTGATTTAAATACTGACAAAACTCCAGTGCACGCTCTGATTACCGACACAGGAGGCTGATTCGCCTCTACTTTCTAATAGCTCCGGTGTTCTTGAGATTGAACATGTTAGGACTGACTTCGCACATACACTCAGTAAACTACGGTTTATTACGAAGATCCGGGTTAGAATTGATCTTCAGCAACCCGTGCTTGTGGTAAGAGGCGACTAACGGGATCGGGGTGGTCAGGACTCGCTGACTTGGTTGACACATGCCATCGTATCCCAATTGGTAGATCGGTTGATCACCGGATTTTCTGGTCCAGACTCGATTATTTACAGTCAGTAGCCATATTGCTTGGAATATTGCTGAGTACTGAGTTAAACAACAACCAAACGCATTTATTAAAATGATGTCGGCAACAATATAAATTATCTCCCTTGTTCTCGTTCTTTGTTGTTTTACACATGACGCCGAATGTGAATTTATTATTTATTTAATGTTGATCATTTATTTATTTAATTTTGATCATTTATTTATTTAATGTTGATCATTTTATTTTATTTAATGTGAATTTATTATTTAATTTAATGTTGATCATTCTAGGCCTTGTACTACAACCTTAACTGTTTACAAAAAATATATCTATGAATGTTTTGTTTTGTATTAG